>NC_141055.1:52623726-52643726 GCF_041138505.1 Cibotium barometz
GCAGGTTTTTAGGCCAAGGGTTATTTCATGAAATGGCCTAAACCCATGAAAGGTAATCCCGTGAAATGGTGTCTTTGTGAAAGTGCAAGTTTTTAGGCCGTGGAGGGTTATTTCGTGAAATGGCCTAAACCCGTGAAAGGTAATCTCGTGAAACAATTTAACCCATGAAAGTGCAAGTTTTGACTGATGGTTTTTAATTTGAAATGATTCTATGGGTCAGTTAGGGCATGTCATGCGAGCAACAGGTTTTTGTGCACTTATGCTTCACATCCAGAGGGTTGAAAAGAGCATTGTGAGTTTGTCTTTGATGCGCTCATAAGTCTCTGTTGCAGACATGGGAATTGATTCTTGATTTTTTGGCTCAAATGTTATCGAGGCAGCAGATAAAACTGCTAGTTAGCTACCATTGGGGTTGCTTGAACACACAAGCTCTTGTGTAGGTGCTGAATGCACAAGAGTGGTTGAGTGACTTGCTTGGTGTTACTTGGGCCTCCATTCTTGTTGATTTTTAGGTGAAGCTGTTGGGGTTGAAGTCGGTGTGGTGATGCTTTCTTCACGTTGTTCGATTTTGGCAACCATACGATGGGATTACCATCATAGTATCTTTAATGTTGAAGCACTTGCACAGGCACCCATGTTTGATGAACATTATAAATTGGTGGTTGATGCGCTTGGTGCTGATGTTTCCTTCTTTGTGCAAGCGTAGGGGGCTTTGTGATGCGCTTGGGAATCTGAGTTTTGGTATTACTTTGGTAGTACCCTTGTGCTTGTAGTACTCTTTTTGGTACTACCCGCACTTGCTAACTTGGTGCAGTTCTTTGAGGAACTCGCATAGGTTTTTGTGGACGGTGTTTGGAGTACTTTTCTTTTTCCTTGGCCTCTGAGTGTTGCATAGATTAATTACACTCTTAATTTTGATCTCTTTTTTAAAGGTGGTAAAATTAAGCAAAGAGAGTCAAATCCTTCCAATTGATGAAGAAATTGATATAATTAGGTGTTTTGATGCATCTAGATGCTCTCAAAATACTTAAAAACACTAATTTCGACTACTCACATGATTAATTTAGACCCCAATTGATAAATTTTCTAAATTTTTTTACCTCTTGAGCAATCCCCCTTAATAACAAAAACCAGTCCATTAAGAGAAATTAGTCGAATACAAAGGTTTTTTGATGGTTTTAAGAAATCTTTTAAAAGGTTAAGCTACTCCTAATTCTTGCTAACACTCTAAATCAAACAATTTCAACAAAAAACACACAATTAAGCTAAAATTAATAATTCTAGTTCTATGTTTAACACTAAAAAGAGCTAACATTCATCACTAAAAAATGCATTCTATTGCATTGTTTAATGTAATGGATACAAATGAAGCCTAATACAAACTATATGCAAGCCCTAAGAACATGAAAACTACAATAACAACAAAAACAACAAATTAAGCTAAAAATTAAGTTAAAAACATTCTTTACAAAAACAAAAAAGAGAGCTATTCTACACCAAATCACCATCAAATCCACATCTTTTTCATGGGAAACCGTTAATCAAGAAAATGGGCGATGGTAATGCATAGATTATAGAAAAAACGATGGAAAAAGCTAAGGGATGGCTCCCCAACAGCAACGCTAAAAATGTTATGGCTCACCCTAATCCCCCTTGAAACACATCCAACAAGAGATTACCTGATGAACCGCAACTATCGTGAGGATCTTTCCAATGGCTGAGCTTGTAACCCTTGAGGTCTCCAAGCTCTACAACTCCTTGAGAAGCAATTCCACCTCGCCTCCCCGCGGCGCGAGTGTTGTCACACCGTCGCATTGCACTACTACGAGTACTTGTCCCTCCTCTCACCTCACTTCACTCACACACACTCACTAGCATGCATTAGGGAGAGAGATTAGAAAGAGCAAGACTCAATTGCACAATGGGAGAGTATGTTGTATTATGAGAGATATTCACTTATATACATGGCCATAAGTATTCACACTCACTTAAACTATGGCTGGGGTGGGCACTTTAGGCTCATAAGAGGCCTAATGCTATTACAATGACTACTCTCATAATATATCTATGAAGTATATCACTTAGGACTTCATCCTAACTTGCTACTACCACATGCTCTTGAAGTGGGAATCACCATAAATACTCCATCACACCATTACGGGCGCCCGTCCAAGTTGTAGCTTTGGACACTATTGCTTCATATCTTGAATGTATGACCCTTTGGTGTATCATGACTCCTTGATATAAGATAATGGCGGTAACTCTTGTTAACCCTAGGAATGGGTTAACAATCTCTCATAATACAAAGGACTCTTCCATTGTGCAACTAAGTGTGGCACTTGCTAATCTTCTTACTAATCTCTCTTTAATGCAGACTAGTGAGTGTGTGTGAGTGAAGTGAGGTGAGAGGAAGGACGAGTGCACGTAGTGCAATGCGACGGTGTGACAATGCACGCGGGAGGCTATGCCAGAATTGCTACTCAAGGAGTGGTGGAGCTTGGAGACCTCAAGGGTTACGAGCTTGGCCATCGGAAAGATCCCCAACAATTGCAGTTCACCAGGTAATCTTTTTGTTGGATGTGTTTCGACGAGGGTTTGGGTGAGCCATAACATTTTTGGCACTGCTCTGCTTGGGGAGCCATCCTTTGGATTTTTCCATCGTATTTCTCTAATCTACGCATTATCCATTGTTTGTAGTAATGGTTTACCATGAAAAAGATATGGTTTTGATAGTGATATATATGTGATTTGGTGAGGAGTAGCTATCTTCATTAATGGACTAGTTTTTCTCGTTTAGGAGCGATTAATCCATTCCAAGAGTTAAAAAATTCGTAAATATGTTGTTTGGAGTCCATTTTGATCATGTAAGAGGTCGAAATTAGTGTTCTTGAGTGTTTCGAGAGCATCTAGATGCATCAAAACACCTAATTAAATCAATTTCTTCATTAATTGGAAGAATTTTGCTCTCTTTTGCTTAATTTTGCATAAAGAGAAGAGACTAAAATTAAGAGTTTAATTAATATCTAATTATAGATTAATTTACACATTAATTGATGCACATAGCTTCGCAATGCCATGCTATATCTAATGATGTGCTCAATGGTATGAATTAATTAGTAATTAATGGTTAATTAGAGCCCATAATTAGTCCAAAAGGGAGAAAGATTAGTGAAAGAGCTAATCTTTGATTAATTTCTAATCATATTTTACACAACTTATTAGTGGCTAATGAGTATTTAATGTAAAGATACTAATGAGTTGTCAACTTGTCCATTTTTGCAGCGGTCATTTATGAAAGGTGTAAGGGGGTATCATAAAAGTGTTGATTTTTTAAATTCCCACTTACCTTTTTGGAAAAATGCCCATATCTCCCCAATTTAAAATTCAAAAAATGTTTCCTCCACACAAGAAAACTCGAATTTTCCTCTAGACTCCCAAAAAAAAACTACCTCATATACGAGCTACTTCACGACGTGAGATAGTCTCTACTTCACGGTGTGAGGTAGATCTGTGAAGTAGTAAAAAAAAAAAAACCTCATGCGAGATACTTCATGGCATGAGATAGCCTCTACTTCACAGCGTGAGATAGGTTCGTGAAGCAGCCCAAAAAAAAAATCAACCTTACGCAAGGTACTTCATGATGTAAGATAGGCTCTACTTCGCGGCGTGAGATAGGTATGTGAAGTTTTTTTTTTTTTTAAGTATAAAAAATATCCATGTTTGGAGGCCCATATCTCCTAGACCGTGAGGCTAATGAACACATTTTAGTGCTCATCGAAAAGCCTTAATCGAGCTCTTCAAAATCGGTCTTGAACGTTCGAAGACAAAGAATATTGTTTTGGCCTTTGATCAGTAGAGCCTAGCACTACCACAAGTACTAAACCTTTAGAAGTGCTAGGCACCAACCTTTGCAACCCCTAAATGCCCAAACCTTGGAAATATTGACTAATCTAAGAAGGGGGGTTACCCAAGGACTAAATGAGGTCTTGACCACAAGAGAACCCACATACGGCCTTCGTGACTCATCCAAAAACACGACCATAGAGATTTTCAAAATCATGGGCAAGTACAATGGAACGATTGATCCTGCTCAATTCATGCAAATGTTTAAACAGAGATGTGAAGCCTTTGGAAATCCAAACTGCCCCACCAAGGTACATGCGTTGAATCGTTGCTTAGTGGTAAAGGCTAGTTGATGGTTCATCACATTGATGCCTGGATTAAGGTAAATTTTAGGACCTTGAAAACAACATTTATCTATGGCTTTTCAAGATAGAAGTTCAACAAGAGAACTCTATTTGATTGAGCGAAAACAAAATGAAACAATTAGAGATTTTATCCTTCAGATAAAAATCTTAGACTCATGATGTGAGCCATAAACGATGCTCAATTGAAGAGATGTTTCATGATGGGCATAAAAAAACAGCTTACACAACTTGATCATCATTATATCCAATCCAGAAACATTCGATCAATGTTGTAAAGAAGCAATACGTTTAGATGACAACATGATCGAACATGATCATGAAATGAGATTTTCCTCATCTAAACTAAGTGAAGCAAAGGCTAAAGAAAAATTGATCTCAGAATTGTCATTCCCTAAATTTTACACAGCCTTGCTTTTAAAGCTTTGAACCAAAATATCCAAGAGAGAATGAGCTCCCTCAAGACAAAACATCCTTGATGCCTCTCAAAGTGGTGGACCTAATGCCTTGTGTTCATTGCCACCACTACCATCCCAATCGCCAATGTGCGTACCCTAAGCCTATCTTTCAATTCTATAAACATTGCAAAGCTTTGGGTCACGACACATCTTAATGTCCTAATTCACGTACATTTACATCAATACTCTAACCGTCCTTGCATCAAACAGAAATAGTCCAAAGGGTAGCAGCTAAGTGAACAATTCAGTGTTATTTTCGTGGATCGCACAAAGTGACAGACTACACAATTTGGAATACTTCCATGTCCACTGTCATCACTTTGCAACCCATATGTGAACGATGTGGCATCGATCACATATTCCAAGATTTTCCAAGGCGAGTTGCTTCAATGCAATTTATCTCACATTTTACAACTCTTAATATTTTGAGTGTGCAAAACGAGCAATTGTCCACGGTACCCTTGAATGTGCTTACATGTTTGCAAGCTAAGGTACGAGAAACAGTAAAAAAGAATACAAAAGAACACACTTCAAAATGGGTAGAAGAGCATGTTTTCAAACAAAAACCAATAGAGGATGCAAAACCTTCTAAACCTAAGAAAAACAAGGGCCAACAAGCTGTAAGGTTAAAATAAAGGACAAGAGAAAGGAGCCTGTGGGAGGACCTAACCCCAAAAGAGCCAAAAACTACACATGATGCGAATGCATCCACCTCAAAGGCTACCCCTAAAACCACAAAACCCACATGTGCAATATTAAGATATAGGCCTTGGAGCCTTAGTGAACAAGGGTGTAGAAGGTGTGTGGGTGTGAATGGTCCTAAGGGAGCCACCTAACCCTAGGCCACTAGCAGGTCTATTTAACGGCACATGCCAAAGGCATTGTATGGAGCATGAAGCTTAGTTGTATTTTGAGCAACTTAAGCAAGATATTTTCTTGTATTTTGTGTCTCTCTCCTCCACATGTTTGATCTAGCATTAGCACCATGAAATTCTATCATGGGATAGCTTTTTTATGCTTTTATGCTAATAAAATTATGGTAAACTTATGATTTAATTCCATAAATTGGGGATAGTATTCTATCATAATTGCATTACAAAGTCTTATTCTTGCTAGAAATATTAAAAATTATCAGTAATAGCAGCGAAGGTATGGTAAAATTTTAAGAAATTAATACATAGCTCATTTTTATGCATAATGTGAAAAGAGGACTTCCTACCATATTCTAGGATTGAACATCCTATGCTAAAAGAATGATTTTCATCAAATTCATGGGAAACTAATTTTTAGTATTTATGCATAAATAATTAAATAAAGAAAAGAGGACCATATTCTAGGATTGAACATCCTATGCTAAAAGAATGATTTTCATCAAATTTATGGAAAACTAATTTTTAGTATTTATGCATAAATAATTAATTAAAGAAAAGAGAAGTTTTTGATATTTTTTTTTATGTAAAAAGAGGAATTCCCATGATAATGGAGATCCATGTAATTAATTGGAAAAAGAGAAATTTTTGTATATTAAAATAATAAATATTTAATTTAAAGAGAAATTTTAGATAAATTTATTTTATGCATGAGAAAATTTAAATGATAAAAGAGAAATTCCCATGACAATTGGAATTCAATCATTTAAATGGTAAAAGTGGAATTCTTGGCATATTTGAAATAATGGATATTTTTATTAAAGAAAAGAGAAATTTTAGATAAATTTATTTTATGATAAAAGAGGAATTTCCATGACATTTGGAATTCAATCATTAAAATGCAAAAGAGGAATTTCCATGATATTTGAGATCCAAGAAATTAAATGGAAAAAGAGAAATTTTTAGCATAATTCAAATTATGAGTATTTATCAAAAGTGAAATTTTGAGTATTATTGGAAAATATGGGTAGAATTGATTTTTGTAAATCCTATGAATCTTTTACTCAAAAGAAGAATATTGAATATATTTCACTTGAGAAATTTGAGAAAGAATATGAAAATATCCATCGAGAAAAAGTACCTTTAACTAGGCCCAGCAATTGGCACAGAAATTTAGAAAAAGTCCCATCGGTATCGAAAGTAGAAAATGTTACTAAATGTGAATAGACATAAATACGATGTTAATAAGATGAGAATACGATGTGATAAGATGTGAATGCAATGTGATAGGATGTGAGTGAATGTGATAAGATGTGAATGCAATGTGATAGGATGTGAGTGGATGTGATAAGATGTGAGTGCATGTGATAATATGTGAATGTGATGTAAATGGATGCGATGTGAAGAGATGTGGATGGGATATGATGTGATGTAAATGGATATGGGCGTGAAGAGATGTGGATAGGATGTGTTGTGATGTAAATGGATGTGGATGTGATGAGATGTGAATCGGGATAGATGTGAATGGATGAGATGCAATGTGAATGGATGTGATATGGATATAGATAGATGTGAATGGATGAGATGTGATGTGAATGGATGTGATGTGAATCGGGATAGATGTGAATGAATGAGATGTGATGTGATGTGAGTAGATGAGAATGGATGAAGGACGATGGGAATACATATGATTGGATATGGATTAAGCAATGTGAATTGATGTAGAAGAATGTGGAATAACGAGAAATGATGTGGAACAATGTGAAAAGATGAGAGTTCGTTAGAAACTGTATTTATGACCTGTTTTTAAATGACTGTTTTATGTCAAGAATGCTGGGCAAGCATTTTGACCATCTTGTGAATGAGGTCGTGAAGACCTAAGTGATAAAGTTGCAACAGCTGATGGAGAGTCAATGGAGGATATCTCGTATAGCAAGGTCGACCGAGCTCTTGACCAGCCTCGGTTCGATTTAAATGGTGAGCTTTTGGTACGGTGGAAGAGGGACCAAGGAAGCGGCCTATGAGTGAAGCGCTAGGTGATCTGCGAAGGATCCTAGAGGGTGCTGACCATACAGTGCTCGGGCTCTAGGTCACCGAAGATACCCATGCGTGCATCGAGGAAGAAAATAGAACAAGGAGTTAGAGTTGTTTTTTGAACTCGGGCAGGGATCTGGTTGATTGGCCTTGCTGGTCCTCAAAACGGATGAGTCCATGGCTCTTTTATATGGATCTATTGGTTGATCTTGCTGATCTTCAACGGAGAGTCCATCTGGATTTTTATAAGTGAATATATTTCCGTGTACTATGAGCTAGGAACTATTAAAAAGGCCCCTGAGTGGACAGGTGGCGAGAGCGTTTTGGTTGCCAATGATGCCATAGGTACACCGATGAAGGAATGATTGGAAATTAGAATTCAACCGGATATTTTGGAGGATTATGATTAGTGATACTATGGTTTCATTAAAAGATTGTTTTAAAGTCAGCTAAATCTGTGAAACAGGCAATTTCATATTGGGTGTGTAAGTGGTGTGACTTTTTTGAAGTTTGCTTGAAGCCCCGGCTAGGGGGCCTGGGAACTCTTTTCCTTGGTACCCAGGACAAAACATAACCAAATTCCTAAATGGATCCTATCACTACAGTGGTTGGGCGGTTGGCTAATCCATGGGATTGGATGGGGTTAGGCTGCTAGACTAATGGACCCCTAAAATGAGACTCAATTCTGTTATGTTACGATAGATAAAGTAAATCCCGGATAGTCCTTGTTCTAAGGAAAAGAATCAACGGCTGTGCCTCTTGACGAGGAAAAAAGCATTGGTCTCTATGATCCAAGTGCAAGTCTCTTCCTTGATCTGACCATGTGACTTACTGGTTCGGTCAGATCAGTTTGGTTAGTTAAGGCTCTTGAGTACGTTAGAATAAAAATATCCTAGAGGAATCGGCCGTGCTTTCTAGGCGAGGGATGTTTTTTCGGGTTCGATTTTGGAATAAACCAAGGGATTAATCTCTTGTCTGGATATCCGTGGTGGGCGAGGCCCCGAGTGAGAGGCTCTGCCCTGCACAAGAAGTGCTACTTCCGCTGCTAGCACCGTCGAATTCATTGCGCAGGGGATCTTTCAACTGGTATCAGAGCGAATTGGCTAAAGTGGATCAACCGAGAAGCAAGAAATGTCAAGAATTTATGAAGTACCAGTAAAATATTATAATTGTGGGATGAAATTCGTACAAATTGATATTCAAAATAAAAATTCATTAATTGGTAATTGGGTCTTTAGATGGAAGTACCGCAATTGTATAGAATCCCTGACTTGCTTGAGGCTAGATATGATGGTATTTTTCTTATAACTCTTAGGACCATGACTACCCGTATATACCGTGAGTATATCTGCAGCTCTTTTACTGACAATATATGCGAGTAAATCTAAGACCTTAAAATTATAAGCAAAAATGCTATCCAGATGATGAATTCGAATGCTGGTTGATATGATTTTAGAATTCTGGTTAAGAATTGATGAGTTGATTTGGATTTTGATTGAAAGATAATGATTCCTGAATTTTGGTTAAAAGAAGATAAGTTGAACAAAGCCACAATGAGGATGAATGGGACAAATACCAGTGATGATATTGGTAATTGGAATGATGATTATGACTTCACCAAATCACTATGAGATTAGTGGATTGTGCTGACAGATTACTGCTGTTAACCCTTGACCTAGTGGATCTAATTAAGGGATGACAAATTGAAAACTTGGATAACTGAAATTCTCGTGGAGGAATGATCAAATGGAATTTTCGGTCTGATGGACCATTACTGTGTTAAGAATATGAATGAATTATTCTCTGATAATGAGTTCTGTATGTTCTTCTCTTAGAAGGGATCTTTATCCCATGATTCTACGGGGGCTGACCAATCTAAAGAACCCCAGAATCAGTTGGATCTAAAGTCGGATTTGAATTATAAATAAAGGGTTTTACAAGAATTTTTGTATTGATACGATCATGGATCGAGGTCGTTGTGGTAGGAATGTTAACCCCCAACTCGATGAGGAAGAGCTCGACTTGGATGTTCGTAAAACTCTTCATAGATCGCAGCCTGGACCTTTCAAAGGTGAAGGGGAAAACTTGGGCGAGGCTGTGGAGAAGTGGATCGAAGCAATGGAAGAATACTTCGATGTCACCGGGTACAACGAGAAAAGTAAAATGGCTCTTGCAAGGCTGAAGATAGTAGAAATAGCCAGAGTGGCATGGAGAAACCACTGCGAGACAAACCATCTGGATCGGAACACCCAGATATGGAATGATCTCAAAATTTACCCAAGGAGGAAGAGATTCTGTCCTCCCGGCTTTATGGAAACCAAGATGAACGAATTCTTAGAGTTAACCCAAGGGAGCAGAACTATTGAAGTGTATCACCAAGCGTTTGCTCTTCTCCTCAATTACTCGCCACCCGCTGGATGAAGAACAGTTGATGGTCATGTTCATTCGGGGACTGAAAGAACCTTTGAATATCCTAGTGAAGAATGCTAAGCCAGTTTTCATGGTCGAAGTAATACGGATAGCGAAGGATTTCGCCAAGGCCTTTGATGTCAAGGTCCCGCCGCCGAAGCCAGCACCATCATCTTTCAAAAGATTTCTAGCTCTAGAAGGTGATTCCAGCCTTCCACCGCCTAAGAGACAACAAGGTCAAGCTCAGAATATGGAAAGTTCCGGAATGGAAGAAAGGTCTTTTTCTCGGAACTCAATCCCCTGGAATTCAACTTCAGAAGTTCTACCCTTGAACAAGGAAGTGAAATGCTATAACTGTCAAGGATTTGGACATCGCAGTATGGATTGCCCAACTCCTTTTGGATTAAGGTTTTTGGGGCGGGAAAATCAGGGACCAAGATTCCAGACTCCAGCTCATTCCTTCCAGAGTAATCAGGTTCCTTTCCGTCAAAATCAAGGAAATCCTAGAGGTAGACCCTCTAACCAACTCTCAGTTTCAATCCAAAGTAATGCAAGACCTCTGCCTCAGAATAGGGGAAGTCAAAGAGAGATGTTCCCAAATCGCGTCCACTTCCAAGGCAGTAACGCTAGAAGCGATTGAAGAAGAAGAAGATGAAAGAGATTATATTCCACCTGACGAGATGAGGACATCTCGCATTTTTTAAGTGGGGTAGGATGTAAGATTCCTCCCTCGAGCTTTTGAGGTGTAAAGGTGTAAGAACCTCCCCTTCTGTTCTTGTAATTATTCCCCTCTCTGAAATAGAAGAAAGATCTTATTTTACCCTGTTTTGGCCTAGAGAGAGAAAATGTCTAGAGAGGTAATATAAAATTGAGATATCTTTGGATATAAAAATCCTCCTAGTGTCTAAAATGGTTTCCCCTGAAATAGAAGTTCAAAATGAACTTTCCAATGTGCATTAGGAATCAATTAAAAATGATATAAGGGACCTTAGCCTAAGGGTTTAGATTTTCAAAAAAATTTAGATTATGGTTCAATTAAGGTTCCTATGGACCAATAGGATTAATCCAAGTGTTGGAATGAGATAAATCCAAAGAATAAAAGAAAATACCTAAAAATGAGTAAATGCTCACATAAGATGAAGAGTTGACTGAGTACAAGGTTTATTAGTTAAAAATTAAGAGATATTACTAAAAAAATTAGTTAAAAATTAAGAGAGGTTTATTAGTTAAAAATTAAGAGATATTACCAAAAAAATGAGATATTTTAGAGAAATGATGAATTTTCGACACCTTGGTAGGAGAGGGAGACTCTAAAGGTAGGCGCCTAATTCACACATGTGGATGAGTTTTTAATTCAAAAAAATTGGGATATTTTTATCTCTCCTCTCTCCTGGATCAAACTGGATCAAAATGGGAGCTAAACTGGTCCAAATCTTGTCCAAAACTGGTCCAAATCTTGTCCAAATTCAGCCAAACTGAAGCTCGAAAATTCTAGAGCCTAGTTGGACTTGGTTAGTGGCCTCCCTCACCTATAAATAGATCCTTAGTATTTTGTAAAAAAATATGTGAGCTGTACCATTCTAGTATTACATTAGAATAATGATATTTTCTATTATCCCTTAAAAATCCTCTACTTTTGGAGAGATTGGAGCTTCTCTCTCTCCAACAATCCTTGGAGCTTTCTTCTCAACATACTAAACCAATTGATTGGTTGCGGGCTTACTTCTAAGATAAAGAAGCAAGCCAAATCTAGAGGTTATAAGTAATTTCATGGTTTTCATTAATATTCTCAAAAGATTTCACTTCTCAACCCCTCTCAAGCTTGAGAAGTTTCAAATTAATTATTTTCAATGCAAATCAAGCTTTCTATAAGAATTCTAATGATTAATCACAAAAAAGTTAGTTTTTATGCTTAATTGGGATGCTTTTTATGTATATCTCTCTCTCCCTAAAAGAATAGTCATTCTTATGACTAATTCTTTAGAAAATGAATGCTTCTCATTGATAAATTCTTAATTCAAAATCAATGTCTAAGCTTGTTAAGCTAGAGGTTAAGAAAATAGCTTTTTTATGCTTTTATGCTAATAAGATTATGGTAAACTTATGATTTACTTCCATAAATTGGATTTAAGTCTAAGGATAGTATTCTATCATAATTGTAATACAAAGTCTTATTCTTTCTAGAAATATTAAAAATTATCAGTAATAGCAACGAAGCTATGGTAAAATTTTTAAAAATTAATACATAGCTCATTTTTATGCATAATGTGAAAAGAGCACTTCTTACCATATTCTAAGATTGGACATCCTATGCTAAAAGAATGATTTTCATCAAATTCATGGGAAACTAGTTTTTAGTATTTATGCATAAATAATTAATTAAAGAAAAGAGAAATTTTTGGTATTTTGTATTTTTATATAAAAAGAGGAATTTCCATGATAATGGAGATCCATGTAATTAAATGAAATTTTTTTTAGTATATTAAAATAATGAATATTTAATTTAAAGAAGAATTTTAGATAAATTTATTTTATGCATGAGAAAATTTAAATGATAAAAGAGAAATTTCCATGAAAATTGGAATTCAATAATTTAAATGGTAAAAGTGAAATTCTTGGCATATTTGAAATAATGGATATTTTTATTAAAGAAAAGAGAAATTTTAGATAAATTTATTTTATGATAAAAGAGGAATTCCCATGACATTTGGAATTCAATCTTAAAATGCAAAAAGGGAAATTTCCATGATATTTAAGATCCAAGAAATTAAATGGAAAAAGAGGAATTTTTAGTATAATTCAAATTATGAGTATTTATCAAAAGTGGAATTTTGAGCATTATTGGAAAATATGGGTAGAATTGATTTTTGTAAATCCCATGAATCTTTTACTCAAAAGAAGAATATTGAATATATTTCACTTGAGAAATATGAGAAAAAATATGAAAATATCCATTGAGAAAAAGTACCTTTAACTAGGCTAAGCAATTGGCAGAAATTTAGAAGAAAAAGTTCCATCGGTATCGAAAGTAGAAAATGTTACTAAATATGAATAGATGTGTTACTAAATGTTACTAAATGTGAATAGATGTGAATACGATGTGAATAAGATGAGAATACGATGTGATAAGATGTGAATGCAATGTGATAAGATGTGAGTGGATGTGATAAGATGTGAGTGGATGTGAGTGGATGTGATAAGATGTGAATGTGATGTAAATGGATGTGGATGTGAAGAGATGTGAATGTGATGTAAATGGATGTGGATGTGAAGAGATGTGGATGGGATGTGATGTGATGTAAATGGATGTGGATGTGATGTGAATCGGGATAGATGTGAATGGATGAGATGCAATGTGAATGGATGTGATGTGATGTGATATGGATATGGATAGATATGAATGGATGAGATGTGATGTGATGTGAATGGATGTGATGTGATGTGATATGGATATGGATAGATATGAATGGATGAGATGTGATGTGAATGGATGAGATGTGATGTGAATGGATGTGATGTGAATCGGGATAGATGTGAATGAGTGAGATGTGATGTGATGTAAGTAGATGAGAATGGATGAAGGCCGATGTGGATTAAGCAATGTGAATTGATGTAGAAGATTGTGAAATAATGTGAAAAGATGAGAGTTCGTTAGAAACTGTATTTATGACCTGTTTTTAAATTACTGTTTATGTCAAGAATGCTGGGGAAGCATTTTGACCATCTTATGAATGAGGTCGTGGAGACCATAGTGATAAAGTTGCAACAGCTAATGGAGAGTCAACGAAGGACGTCTCATATAGCAAGGTCGACCGAGGTCTTTACCAGCCTCGGTTCGATTTAAATGGTGAGCTTTTGGTATGGTGGATGAGGGACCAAGGAAGCGGCCTATGAGTGAAGCGCTAGGCATGCGAAGAATCCTAGAGGGTGCTGACCATACGGTGCTTGGGCCGCCTAGGTCACCGAAGATATCCACGCATGCAACGAGGAAGAAAATAGAACAAGGAGTTAGAGTTATTTTTTGAACTCGGGCATGGATCTGGTTGATTGGCCTTGCTGGTCCTTCAACAGATGAGTCCATGGCTCTTTTATATGGATCTGTTGGTTGATCTTGTTGATCTTCAACAGAGAGTCCATCTGGATTTTTATAAGTGAATATATTTTCGTGTACTATGAGCTAGGAACTATTCCCGTGAGTGGACAGGTGGTGAGCATTCTAGTTGCCAATGATGCCATAGGTACACCAATGAAGGAATGATTGGAAATTAGAATTCAACTGGATATTTTGGAGGATTATGATTAGTGATACTATGGTTAGTGATATTTTGGAAATTAGAATTCAACCGGATATTTTGGAGGATTATGATATAGTGATACTATGGTTTCATTAAAAGATTGTTTTAAAGTCAACTGAATCTGTGAAACATGCAATTTCATATTAGGTGTGTAAGTGGTGTGACTATCTTAAAGTTTGCTTGAAGCGCCGACTAGGGGACCTGGGAACTCTTTTTCTTGGTACCCGAGACAAAACATAACCAAATTCCTAAATGGATCCTATCACTATAGTGGTTGGGCGATTGGCTAACCCATGGGGCTGGATGGCTGGACTGATGGATCCCTAAAATGAGACTCAATTCTGTTATATTATTTGATAGATGAAGTAAATCCCGGATAGTCCTTGTTCTATGGAAAAGAATCAACAACGGCTATGCCTCTTGAGACAAGGAAAAAAGCATTGGTCTCTATGATCCAAGTGCAAGTATCTTCCTTGATCTGACCATGTGACTTATTGGTTCGGTCGGATTAGTTTGGTTAGTTAAGGCTTTTGACTACGTTAGAAATAAAATATCTTGGAGGAATCGCACGTGCTTTTTGGGCGAGGGAAGTTTTTCCGGGTTCGGTTTTGGAATAAACCAAGGGATTAGTCTCTTGTCTGGATATCCGTGGGCGAGGCCCCGAGTGAGAGGCTCTACCCTACGCAAGAAGTGCTACTTCCGCTGCTAGCACCCCTGAATTCGTTGCGCAGAGGGGGCAGGGATCTTTCACAATTTGCTTTCATTTACGAAGGAATAAAAGGGGATTCCATCTAAGGTTTCTAGCATTGCTGAACCAGAGATTGTAAATTCAAAAATTCAGAAAGGTCCCATACCCATCAGTTTATTTTATTTTTTGTTCTTTTTTATTGCATACATAAGTACAAGATCACCTTCCTTAAATTCACGTTTAACGAGCTATTTGTCAAACCAAGTCTTATGACATAGTTTCTCGACATACGGGCCATATGCTGCTCTTAGCTTGTTTTATCTAGTTGCTCTAATTGGAACAACCTATTTTGTAATTTATGCCCTTCAAACTTTTCAGCAAGTGCTACCCTTAAAGATGGAATTATGAACTCCATAGGTATGATTGCTTCCAAATCATATACCAAGTGAAATGGTGTCATGCCAATAGCTATTTTCAGCAAGTGCTACCCTTAAAGATAGAATTATGAACTCCATAGGTATGATTGCTCCTAAACCATATATCAAGTGAAATGGTGTCATGTCAATAGCTGTTTTGTAAACTGTTCGCCCAAAGTGGAACCAAAAGTTTCTGTTCCCAATCGTTCCGCTTTTCATTGACTATTTTAGTCATAATGGTACAAAGCATTTTGTTTGTGCTCTCAGCCTGTCCATTAGCTTGAGGATAATATGGAGAAGATTTCTGATGCACAATCATGAATTACCCAAAAAGGAAATTTAAAACTTCATTTATGAAATGTGTTCCCCTATCACTCACTATTTCCAATGGGCAACCATATCGGGTAATAATATACTTAGATAAACTTTGCTATACTATGAGCATCAACTTTTACTGTGGCTTTAGCTTTCGCCCATTTTGAACAATAGTCTATGGCCACAATGATATATCTAGCCCTTGTAGATTTTGCTGCTAGACTTATAGGACCAACAAAGTCCAACCCCCATTTTTGGAATAAACCAAGAGACATGATAGCAGTTAATGGCATTCTATCTTTGTTATGAGTGATGTCAAACCATTAGCATTCATCACATCTTTTAACAAATTCTGCAACATCTCCAAATAGTGTAGGCCACCATAACCCAGCCTGAAGTACTTTCTTAGTAGCTGTGACTTCAACTTTGAAATGCACCCCCCAGCTACAATGAGCTTCCTCTAAAATAGAAACATATTTAGCCTCTGCTACACATCGTCGAAGAATAGCATCTTTACCTAGCCGATAAAGTTGTTTAGAAATAAGTTGGAAAGGTGTTGCTAATAATCGTATTAATTTCTTGACTCTATCTTTGGGCATAGCCTTGTCTCTACAGGTAATCCATTGGTCAAGAAGTTTACTATATCAATGCTCCACTCAAGAATTATATGCACTTGGAACAAGGGAGCATCAGGGAGATCATCATCTACCCCCATAGGAGGTTCTCCATTTGTAATTCTAGATAAATGATCAGCATGCACATGGGTAGATTCCTTACATATTGTAATCGTAAAGTCAAACTCCATCAAGATGAGTAACCATCTTGTGATGTGTTCAGTAGCACATGGTTTATTTACCAACAAGTAAAGAAGAGCTTGGTGGCCAAAAAAGAACATAGATTTGTTTGCCAACAAATAGTGTCATAACTTTTTTAATGCATAGACCATGACCAATCCTTTCCTCTCAGTAGTTGTGTAATTTTGCTTAGCATCATTGAGCTGTCTACTAGCAAAACTAATAGGAAAATCCATATTATATTCTCTGAGTTTGAGCTAGTATACATCCAATAGCAAATGTAGAGGCATCGATGTGCACATGGAAGATGAATCCCATTTTGGTGCTCTTAGTATGGGAGCTGATGCTGCCAATGCCTTTTTGAGTTCATCATAAGATTCTTGACATTCCTCTGTCCATACAAATATAATCAAAAGTTTGTACACAGGTCTTTCAATTTCCACATACATGAAGATAAATCTCTTGTAATAGTTGACATGGCCCATAAACCTTTGCACTCCCTTAGGATTTGTTGGTGATAAATCTCTTGTAATAGTTGACATGGCCCATAAACCTTTGCACTCCCTTAGGATTTGTTGGTGGAGGTAATTCAAGCATCACTATGCTTTTACCATCATCTGTGGAAATACCATTTTCAGAGACTATGTGTCCCACGATTACTCCATGCTTTACCATGAATTGGCATTTCTCTAGATTCATAGAGATTCTATAGAGTCTACATTTGAGAATCACCTTCCTTAAGCAGCTTAAGTGTTCATTCCAAAATGATGCTACAGCCAAATCATCCATAAAGATTTCAAGAAATTCTCGTAGATAGTCCCGAAAAGCTGTACACATTAGCCTTTGGAAGTTTGCTGGAGCATTAGTGAAACCAAAAGGCATAACCTTGTAAACAAAAGTGCCCCATTCAATAATGAAAGCTATCTTATGTTGATCAACAAGATCAATTTGAATTTGATTATAGTCTGAGAAATTGTCTAGAAAGCTATAAGCCTCCTTTCCAGCTACCCTTTCTAATACATGTTCAGTGAATGGCAAATAATATGTTGCCATATATATAGGCAGTGATGTGTGTGAACACACTTAGGACTGTCGGGGCACTTTTTCCCTCTTTAAGAGGTTTTTTCCCCTGGCTTGTATATACGCCCATCCTTCTAGGGCTAACTTATCTTTTGTACATTGACACAATCTAATACATTATGTGTTGTGTGCATTCTTGCTTCTTCTTCTCCAAGCTTTGTGTGCTTTCCTGCAACCCTAATTCCAACAATTGGTATTAGAGTAGGCATCGGCTCCCAGGGCTATGCCGCTAGCACCCTCCGACTCACGTTCTCCGATTGAGATGAGCTTTCACGAGTGCTTCCAGGTCCCTATACTCTGTAGATTAGCTTGAAGGGTCTCGCGTTCTCAGAAATTACATCTGAGGTCGTTTCAGGCTCCGTTTTTACATTACAAGTTCTGTACAGGTGTTTTCGTCATCTTGTGCAAACATTTTGACAGTGCAGTTTTCTGCAAAACAGGCATACATATTCTATTGTGGATCGTGCTACATAGCACGAGTTGTTTTCTGTTCAGTCTTTGCTTCATTACAGGTAGCTTTTGCATCAGTTTCAGTCAGTGGGTGGCCATGGCTGATAACAACAATGATGTATTTCGCATGTTGTGTGCTGTGCTGATGACAAATTGGATGGAGACAGCAACTACCCACTTTGGGCATACATGATGCAGTATGTTTTGGTTGTAAAAGGAGTGTGGAACATTGTGCAAGGTATGGATGTACGTCCAGGTTCTATGGATGTAGGATCTGTTGAGGATGTTGCAGGTTCTAGCAGCTCTACTGTTGCTGCTGTTTTACCCACTACTGAACAAGCTCGTTGGGATGGTAAAGATGCGCAAGCTCATGCCTTGATTACACTTTCTGTCAAATGTAACATCACTCCACATATTTGTTCAGCTAAAATAGCAAAACAAGCTTGGGATATTCTAGTTGGTTTGTATGCAGGTCATAACGAGGCAAAAATCTCTTATCTGCATAAAGAGCTAGAATCGAAGATTATGCAGGAAGATGATGACATGAATGTTTTTCTTGCTGAGATTAAAGATCTCAAGGAACAGTTGATTTTCACAGGTGAGATTATTCCTGATCATTCTCTTGTGCAGACTGTTCTTGATGCTTTACCTGAGTCATATTAGATTTTTTCTTCCACGTGGAGACTTGTTACTGAGGACAGACCTGATGTTGTCAAGTATGATACTTTAGTCAACAAGCTCTTGCAAGAAGCACAGTCTAGGCAAAACAGGGCTAGACAGCATGCAGTTGATCAGGCATTTGTTGCTGCCCAGCAGAGAAGAAGTGGTAAGGCAGCCCCTTCCACTATTTCTTCTCCTATTAGTAGTTCTGCAACTTCTTCTCCTTCCACAGGTAGCAACAATAGGTCTGAGAAGGCTCTTGATAAAGGCAAGAAAAAGATGAGGTGTAACTATTGTAAGGCAACTGATCATGTCATTAAGAATTGCCCTAAGCTAAAGGCTAAAGAGGCAAAGAAGAAAGAGTCAAATGCAGCCACAATCGGATGCTTCTACAAATGCAGATTCTGCAAATGTTGTGCAGGATACAGAATGGGCGTTTAGCATGTATTGCGAGTATGACCCATCTGTACATGATGCATGTTTGGCAATTTCTATTGACTCTGATGTATGGTATTTTGACAGTGGTGCTACAAAGCACATTACCTCGCATCGTGATATGTTCACTTGTCTTGAGGCTATCTCTAATGGGAATACTATCACATGTGCCAATAATGCTTCTTACCCAGTGAAGGACGTTTGTAAAATTATGCTTACTGCTACAAATGGCAGCGCTTTCACACTTTCGGATGCTTTGTATATGCCAGGGATAAAGAAGAATCTATTGTCTATCTCTACGCTTGCTAGACTTGGACTTGTAGTCAAATTTGTGGATGACACATGTACTGTTCATGATTTGACTTCTGGTGATACGATTATTGCATCTGGCACCTTGTTTCGTGGGATGTATAGGCTCAATTCTTATGACAAGTGTGTGGAAGATTCAGCAAATGCAATTTTTGATGAAATGGCAGTTTCAGATGCAAAACTATGGCATGCTCGTTTTGGTCATCTGAACTTTGCTAGTTTGCTGTATTTGCAGAAATTTGATATGGTTACTTCATTGCCCCCTCTTGAGGTACCATTAAAACATGTTTGTGAAGGCTGTATTTTGGGCAAAATGCAGCGTTTTGCATTTCCAAAGGATGGTTTTGTGCGGGCCACTCGCAAATTGCAACTTGTACATAGTGATGTATGTGGGCCTATGCAAACTCTGTCATTTGGTAAACACTTGTACTTCGTGACTTTCATTGATGATTACTCAAGGCATGCATGGGTATATCCACTGAAGGCAAAGTCCAAATTGTTTTTGTGCTTCAAACAGTTTTTGCTTATAGTTGAAAATGTATCCAATTGTACTGTGGGCACCCTCCGTTCTGATCGAGGGGGG